>NC_068389.1:28265255-28287755 GCF_023724105.1 Carassius gibelio | reverse complement strand
GCATGTTAAATAAAAACCAAATAACTACTTTCAGAAATGTTGATCGAGACGTACAGTTGAATTAAAATAAATATTAACTGAAATCCCAAAATATACAAAAACTTAAATTACTTAATTTAATAAAAAAGCACAAAATTGAACAAAAATTAACATTAAATATAAAAAGGAAAAACTAATTCAAATTATTGATAAAAACTACAGTCAAGGCAACATTTCTCATTTCCACGCAGTTTAACTTGAACAAAACAAAACAAAAAACTATATAGACATTAAAATAATTTTTTTTAATATAAATACAAATATTAAATTAACAACTAATTTAAATTATTAATAAAAATTAATATAAAATAACTAATGTATAAAATATATCCCTTTTATTTCAAGTGATTCAATACTTTAATGTAAATAATAATATATTTTTATGTGATTATTTCAATATGATACATTAATAATGCTTGTATTAAGCTCTAGTGAAAGGATAAATAATGATAATAATACTCTAAATTAAAGATAATATTCTAGAAACAGAAGTGCATGCTCAGTGTCTGACCTGGAGGGTCCTGAGCTCGTCTCTCAGACGCTGGCTCTCGGTCTTCAGGCTCTCGCTCTCACAGATGTGTCTGGACTCCATGTCCAGGATCTCAGCCGCGTGCAGCTCCTGCATCTGTGCGATCTTCTCCTCGTATCCCAGCATCATCTCCTCCAGCTCCTCTTCTCCGGACGGATCCGTCTGCACACACACATCCGCTCGGGTGCCTCCGTCCATCCCATGATGCTCTCTGTCGTCTCCTTTCTTTTCAGGCTGGGTCGACTGCAGCAGCTGCTCGCTGGATTTGGCCAAAGCAGTCTGGAGCTCCTGAAGTCTGTGCTTCAGCTCAGCGATGGACGCGTCTCTGACCTGAGAGAGACAGCACAGCTATAATAACAATAATACATGATACAGAACCACATCTGTATTTCTATCAAAGGTTATTTGATTCAAGTTTTAGGGTAGTTCAGGTTTAAATAGTTCCTGTGCATTATTTTGCCGCTGTCACGCAACACATTTAATTTCTGTGCGAATAAATGCAAGAAAATAGAGCAATCACAACTGCCTGCTAGATTTTAAATGCTAAATTAATATGAATAAATAAAATAAAAACAATCAAAACAAAACATACTAAAATTAATTAAATTATAAAAATGTCAAATTAAAACTATTTTAAAATAACAATGAACTGAAATATACTGAACAGTGAACTCTTTTTTTTTACCTAATTAATGTAAAAAAATATTTAAAATATTTTTTTTTTGTAATAAAACACTTAATAAATACAAAAATAAAAAATGTATAATAAAACTAAAAATGTACAATTTACAATAAGCAAATGTTTTAAGTTATATATTATTATAAAAAAAGCTAATTAAAATGAATAAATAAATAATAAAATAAAACAATTAGTAAAAATGTATAAAATATTAAGAATGTAGGATTAAAATAATCAAAGACTTCATGAAAATAAAAACAATCGCATGAGGCTCTAAAAATGGATAAATTCATTAAAATGTAGAATTAAGATAATTCATTTTAAATTACTAAAATCTATTTAATTTTCAAAGCTGTAAGATAAAGGTTACTCAGCAGATCACATGATTTCACACTGGTCTGTGAAGTATTAGGCGTCTCGTCTCAATCCCATGAAGTACCTCGATGTCCTCCTGCAGTTTGAGGCTGCGCTCCTGGACGCTGTTCAGCTGCTCTTTGGTGGCGGCCGCTTCACCTTTGACCTCCTGCAGCTCCTGCAGCAGCTCCGCTGGGGACTGATCGCCCTCCTGTGAGGCCTGCAGAGAAACCAGCACAGGTTACAGGTCAAAGGTCACAGCGAGGATCCCATCCGAGTGTGTTGAGACTCACCCTGTGCAGCTGATCCTTCAGCAGAGCGATGCTCATCTCTCTCTCCTGAACACAAACATCAACCATGAGCCACAATACAGGAAACACTGCTTTTATATTATTATTTTTTTTAATAAAAATTTAATAATTAAAAAAACATGAATTAATACTGAAATAATTTCTGATGATAATAATAAAAAATATTTTATTTTAGTTATTTGCCAAGGAAATATTCGAAATTTGGCTTAGTTTAAAGCGATGTACTAAAATTGAAATAAAAATGAATACATGCACATAAACACACAATAAACAAGTATAAATTACAAAAAACATATATTTTAAATAATTAAATGAAAAAGGAAAAATGATAAAATTAGCTTTTGCAATTTAAATAATTATTTATAAATTAAACAGAACTTTAAATATAATCCTGTGACTGCTTCTATTTTGCCCAAATTCTGTAATTACATATTAATATTGAAATATATTAATACTTATTATTAACATTCTAAAAATTATATAATAAATAGTGCTGTCAAACTGATTAATCACATCCAATATAAAATGTGTTTACATAATATGTATGTGTACGGTATATATATATATACACACACACACGTATATATTTTATATATATATATATAAAATGTAAACTCACTTTTATTTTGGATGCAAAGCGCATATATTTACATAATGAAATTTTATCCTTTTCACTTTGATGATTTGCGATTCAGTTTTTTGTCTTGGATACCTGCAGCAGCTCCTGCAGTGTGACGCTCTGAGCCCTGCAGCTCTCCAGCTCCTGCTGTGTGCTGCTCACTTGACCTTTGACCTCCTGCAGCTCCTGGAGGAGTTCAGCCGTGTCAGCCGTGTGTTCTTCACGCGTGTGATGTGTGCCATGACCTGCTGCGGTCTCATCGTCTGCCTGGAGCTGTGAGATCCTGCTCTCCTTCATCTGATGAAGACACAACACACAGTGATCAGCAACACTCGGAGGATCCGAACACATTCCCTCGGTTCCTAAAGGATCCGAACACATTCCCTCGGTTCCTAAAGGATCCGAGCACATTCCCTCGGTTCCTAAAGGATCCGAACACATTCCCTCGGTTCCTAAAGGATCCGAACACATTCCCTCGGTTCCTAAAGGATCCGAACACATTCCCTCGGTTCCTAAAGGATCCGAGCACATTCCCTCGGTTCCTAAAGGATCCGAGCACATTCCCTCGGTTCCTTAAGGATCCGAACACATTCCCTCGGTTCCTAAAGGATCCGAACACATTCCCTCTGTTCCTTAAGGATCCGAACACATTCCCTCGGTTCCTAAAGGATCCGAACACATTCCCTCGGTTCCTAAAGGATCCGAGCACATTCCCTCGGTTCCTAAAGGATCCGAGCACATTCCCTCGGTTCCTAAAGGATCCGAACACATTCCCTCGGTTCCTAAAGGATCCGAACACATTCCCTCGGTTCCTAAAGGATCCGAACACAATCCCTCGGTCTCGGTTCCTAAAGGATCCGAACACATTCCCTCTGTTCCTTAAGGATCCGAACACATTCCCTCGGTTCCTAAAGGATCCGAGCACATTCCCTCGGTTCCTAAAGGATCCGAGCACATTCCCTCGGTTCCTAAAGGATCCGAGCACATTCCCTCGGTTCCTAAAGGATCCGAGCACATTCCCTCGGTTCCTTAAGGATCCGAACACATTCCCTCGGTTCCTAAAGGATCCGAACACATTCCCTCTGTTCCTTAAGGATCCGAACACATTCCCTCGGTTCCTAAAGGATCCGAGCACATTCCCTCGGTTCCTAAAGGATCCGAGCACATTCCCTCGGTTCCTAAAGGATCCGAACACATTCCCTCGGTTCCTAAAGGATCCGAACACATTCCCTCGGTTCCTAAAGGATCCGAACACAATCCCTCGGTTCCTAAAGGATCCGAGCACATTCCCTCGGTTCCTTAAGGATCCGAACACATTCCCTCGGTTCCTAAAGGATCCGAACACATTCCCTCTGTTCCTTAAGGATCCGAACACATTCCCTCGGTTCCTAAAGGATCCGAACACATTCCCTCTGTTCCTTAAGGATCCGAACACATTCCCTCGGTTCCTAAAGGATCCGAGCACATTCCCTCGGTTCCTAAAGGATCCGAGCACATTCCCTCGGTTCATAAAGGATCCGAGCACATTCCCTCGGTTCCTAAAGGATCCGAACACATTCCCTCGGTTCCTAAAGGAACCGAACACATTCCCTCGGTTCCTAAAGGATCCGAACACAATCCCTCGGTTCCTAAAGGATCCGAGCACATTCCCTCGGTTCCTAAAGGATCCGTGCACATTTCCTCGGTTCCTAAAGGATCCGAGCACATTCCCTCGGTTCCTAAAGGATCCGAGCACATTCCCTCGGTTCCTAAAGGATCCGAACACATTCCCTCGGAAGGATCCGAACACATTCCCTCGGTTCCTAAAGGATCCGTGCACAGTTCCTCGGTTCCTAAAGGATCCGAGCACATTCCCTCGGTTCCTAAAGGATCCGAACACATTCCCTCGGTTCCTAAAGGATCCGAACACATTCCATCGGTTCCTAAAGGATCCGAACACAATCCCTCGGTTCCTAAAGGATCCGAACACATTTCCTCGGTTCCTAAAGGATCCGAACACATTCCCTCGGTTCCTAAAGGATCCGAACACAATCCCTCGGTTCCTAAAGGATCCGAACACAATCCCTCGGTTCTTAAAGGATCCGAACACATTTCCTCGGTTCCTAAAGGATCCGAACACAATCCCTCGGTTCCTAAAGGATCCGAACACAATCCCGCGGTTCCTAAAGGATCCGAACACAATCCCGCGGTTCCTAAAGGATCCGAACACATTCCCTCGGTTCCTAAAGGATCCGAACACATTCCCTCGGTTCCTAAAGGATCCGAACACAATCCCGCGGTTCCTAAAGGATCCGAACACAATCCCTCGGTTCCTAAAGGATCCGAACACATTCCCTCGGTTCCTAAAGGATCCGAACACATTCCCTCGGTTCCTAAAGGATCCGAACACAATCCCTCGGTTCCTAAAGGATCCGAACACATTCCCTCGGTTCCTAAAGGATCCGAACACAATCCCTCGGTTCCTAAAGGATCCGAACACAATCCCTCGGTTCCTAAAGGATCCGAACACAATCCCTCGGTTCCTAAAGGATCCGAACACATTCCCTCGGTTCCTAAAGGATCCGAGCACATTCCCTCGGTTCCTAAAGGATCTGCAGAGCTGAAGGTGCTACATAACACAATCTAAAACCATAAAAAAATATTACTTAATGTACTATTTTAATTAATAATAAAAAAAATTAGCAAAAGTTGTTAAATAGTTCGTAGTATTTATCGCGAAAATCCTGAATGTTTTTTGGTGAAATCCTGGAGGGACAGACTGATCCTGCTGGACGTGGTGTTTGTACCTCGATCTCCTCCTGAAGCTTGTGACTCAGTTCTCTGTAGCAGTTCAGCTCCTCTTTAGTGGACGCAGCTTGACCTTTGACCTCTTCCAGCAGCTCGGACAGCGACTGACCGCCTTCAGCTGACCCCTGCACATAGACACAGTGTGAAATACTTCATTTCTTTGAAGGCAGATGCCAGTATGTGAAGCTGATGTGATATCATACTCTTATTTAAATGTTAAATTATTAATTTGTTGAATTAGTCTTTGATTTGAAAATATTAACTAACACATTAATATTTTCTGATATAGATATGAACTCATTGATTCTGTAATCATATTTTAGCATCCCCCCCCCAAAAAAAAGCTGAAGTATAATAAACTAAAGAAAGTAAACTCATGAGCGCTATCAAAATAAAAGTCCCAACACTTATCGGCAAAATAGAAAAACTTCTAAGTTGATGCAGATAATAAAAAAAACTAATATCGGCAATATTTAGTGCATAATTGTGCAGCACTACACAAAAAAAACAGCATGATGCAAAAAACAAAAAAAGACTAATATCGGCCGATAATATCGGTCATGGAAATATCGGATGATCGGATGAAATATCGGATGATCACTAAACATGTTGATTATAAACACAATATTTATTGCATAATTGTGCAGCCCTACAAACAGACACAGCAAACTGCAATCACATTTTTACAGCTAAATCACAGTTAGCCCTTGTTTATACAGCAGTGACGCACCTCAGCGAGTTTGTGATGGGTTGGTTTGGTTCTCATTTGGTTCAGTAGGTCGATCATCAAGGCTAACCTCCTCTCGTACTCCATCACCTCATCCTCAGAGCTACTCAACAGCTGTTTCTGCAGCTCCTGGTCCTTCTGCATCCCGCTCAGACCCTCCTCCAGCTCCTTCAGCTTCTCCACCAGCAGACTCGTCTTCCCCACGGAGGCTGCCTGCGCCGTGAGGCCCTCCGACTGCAGCTGCGTGCTGGGGCCCTCCGACTGCAGCTGGGTGGTGGGGCCCTCTGACTGCAGCTGCGTGCTGGGGCCCTCTGACTGCAGCTGCGTGCTGGGGCCCTCTGACTGCAGCTGCGTGCTGGGGCCCATGGCTTCTTCTGCGCGGAGCTCTTTGGTTTGCATCTGGACGGCTTCCAGTTGTGCTTGGCTGACCAGAACGGCGGCCACCTTCTCCCTGAGTTTCTCCTCCAGCTGAGCCACTTTAGCGTAAAGAGCATCGGCGTCTGTTTGTGCTTGTTCCACCTTCAACCTGCAATAGCGTGAATTCTGTCAGCGGTTTTGTAATTCAGTCAAATGTCCTTGTTTTTGTCAACCTGTCCTGTTTGTGATTTAGTTAAGTTTTAGTCTGGGAATGTTAGTTTAGTTGTAAAACTTAGTTACTTTTTAGTCCTGCTGCATAATGATTAAACCGATCAACTATTTTGCTCAAAATTATAAATCGCGATTACCGAAACGCAATGCATGAGAATTCGTAGAGGCCTACATTTTTTCTCTTCCTTTTTTTGTTGTAGAAGAAAATAAAGTATTTTTGAATATAGAGTTTTTTCTTCAATGAAATTGCATGTTGTGTTTAACGATGTCAGTGTCGTCTCGAGAAAAAAAAGTAGTGTTTTTTTCTTTTAAAAAAAATTACACTAGATAAGGGATTTAAACTTTAATTCTGGCAACCGAAACCATGAACATTTGCGGAGGTGTATTATATATATTTTTTGCATCCACCTTTGGATATAGTGAGTTTATTTTCATATTAAATATTACATATTAATATAGTCACATTTAGTGTTTAATGATGTTGGTGTTGTCAGGTTTTTGTCTCGTTTTAGTCATAAACTAATATTTTTCATTCAGAATTAACCCTAGCTAGGGAGACTAAATCATAATGTCTGCTGCCTTGTATTCGTCCCATTTTAATAATTAAAAAGATCGTCAACGGATATTTTTCAACACTGCTTTTAACAAAATGAACACTAGGGGGATTTCATCTGACATCTGGCAACCCATCGCATGCAAAGTCTTGCAGATCTGCATTTTCTCTCCTCATTTATGTTTTATAAAATATAAAATTGAAAATATAGAGTGTTATCGCGCATCAGTGGTATTGCATGCAGATATAGTCAGTGTTTAATGATGTCTGTGTTTTAGTCTCACTTCATTCGTGGTTAATGAGAAGAAACCTGACCTGCAGGCGCTGAGCTCCGAGTCCTTCTCCTCCACGCGGCGACTCAAGCTGGTGACCTTTGACCCTGCGCTCTCCTCCAGCGCCTGCACCTGAGCCTGGAGCACCACACACGCAGCGGTCTTCTCCTGCAGAGCCTCCTCCAGACGCTGGTTTCGGTTCTTCAGCGTGTCCAGCTCTGTGGTCACCTCGTCCATCCTCTGCTTCATCTCGTCGCTCTCGTCCTGACGCTGCTTGAGCTCGATGTGTGTCAGCTCCTGCTGCAGCTTCTCGATGACGGCGTTGAGCTGCTCCACCTCCTCCTCGCTGTTCCTCTTCAGACGCTCCTGCTCGCTCCGCAGACACTCCACCTGCGCCTCCATCTCTCGCAGAAGCTCGTCCTTCTCCTCCACCGCCTGCAGAACAACACCAGCTCAGAGAACATCCACCTTTCAGTCTCCCAAACACACAACTCAAGCAGCATGTTGTTCAAACCCAGTGTTATTAGATAAAGAAGATATTGTGTTCAATGTCTGTGCTTCTGTTTCACATGCAAGTAAAGCTTAAGCCACTTTTTACGATCAAGATTCAAAACCAAAACCAAAAAGCAGTGATGAAACGGAAATGAAAGAATTCCAATTTATTTATTTATTTCTATTTAATGGTGAAATTAAATTTTAGCAATCAAACAGCAATTGAATTCATGAAACTTTTCACAATTTATCAGAAATATAACAAAAATTTAATTTTTAGAGCCCTAGGGAAATATTTTTGTAATATATATTTTTATTATATATATATATATATATATATATATATATATATATATATATATATAGTTAATAAAATTCATTTTTCCCCCAAAATTGTTTTATTTTAATTTTATTATATTTTATTTTCTCCCCAAATTTGATTTTATTTATCCCAAATTCTTTTTATATTTTAATAAAATTTTTAATGATTTAATTACATTTTGATAATTAAAAAAAACCTAAATTTAATTGAATCTTAAAAAATGTAACAATGTATAAATTTTTACAATAACCTGATTTTAAAAATCTAATAAATTGCCTTATGAAGTGTTTTATTATTTATTTATTTATTTTCAGAAATTTCGGACAATTTAATTAACCCTTTAAAATGTAAATGACATGAAAATGTAACAATTCTTTTTTGGGAGGGGGGCAAACAAAGTACTCCACAACTTATAGGCTTACTGTTAAAATTGAAGAATAATTTTTTTTAGATGCTGAAATATCGGTGCATCACTAATTAAATATTCCATATATATTAATCTTCCATCTCTCTGAATAACTGAAGAGTTCATGGTTCATCTATCAGGAGAAATATAGAGTACGAGTGATATTAATTATTATTATGGTATCAGCAGTATTTCATCAAATGAAAAACAGAGGCTCAGACATTCTCTTAATCTTTGCATTTCATTAAAACAAAGGCTGGAACAACATGAGCATGAATGATTAATGATGACAAAATATTTATTTTTGATATTATTCAATGCATTCTTTTTTAAAAACAGAATGAATGTTAGATCTTGGTCAGAATCACATGTAATGTAAAAACTAATATTTATCCATTTGAGGCAGTTCATTTAGCCGTGAAAACACCCTTTGACTCAGATACATCAGTGTTGCAATTCATTCCTCAAGGAATATTTCATGCAAATATAATTATTCTGTCATCATCGATCTGTGTTAGTAAACTGGCTGCTCTCTTCCATACAGTGACCGATCGGAGACTAAACCACACGTTTATTTCTTCATGATGAACATCTGACAGTAAAGCACCGAGCTTGAGCTGGGAAGCATGCAATAACAACTGTAACGTGTGCAAAATATAATTTAAAATAGAAAATTATTATATTCTACACTTATTAAAAGTGGCATAATTTTTTTAATGTTATTATACAGAACTGACCGACAACTCCAGTGGTTATAAAATAAACGCTCTCGATGAGTGATTCGGTTAAAACTTGAAGAAAAGGTTGTTTTTTTAAAGCATTTTGTGACTTTTCTTGCTTCACATGCTATCATTACATTTCTTTATGCTTGAAATTTCATAATAGTGATTTTATAATTTCAAAATACAAAGCAAAATGTGGAAACGAATGACTAATAAGAGAATAAGTGCTCCTTTGCTGCCATCTAGTGGTCATAATGCAATATATTTAACGTATTCTTTAATTTTAAATTAGTATTGTTATTCAATTAAAAACTAAATTTATTTTAGATCTTTAAAGTGCTGGAAATAGTTGTGTGAAATAACTGATATACTATAATAAGTGAAAATAAATAAAAACACTAAGACGTAAAAAAAAAAAAAATCAACTAATAAAAATTAAAAACTATATATTTTCCTGCAACTGATATTAAAATGGAAACTACAAAAATAAACTCAAAATATTAATACATTTTTTGATATAAATGATAGTAAATTAACACTGAAGCATAAGTTAAACACACTATTTTATTATAATATTATAGCACTTTCATGTCATTTTGACAGCATCGGTCTCCATTCACTTCCACTGTATGGAAAAAAAGCAGCGTGAACATTCTTCTAAACATCTCATTTCATTTTCCACACACAAAATATGAGTTTTGGGTGAGTAATTTTCCTTTTCGGTTGATCTATCCCTTAAACCCGGAGGGCGTGAGATGATTGAGAGTAAAACCACATCAAAACAATGAGCTGAATGACTCCACAGGATCTGAGACAGGCGTTTCCATCCAATCAGAGACGGACGAACCTGTTTACATCCAGTTTAGAGAATGCCATCCGTTCTTTATCATGCAGTGAATCATCATGAAGTCTTTAAACCCAAGCTGATGTGTTTTGCCATTTGTGTCCGTGTTGATAAAAATAGGATGCAGATGCAAGATGGCAAAAGACATGAGATGCACCAAACCGGGGACACACACACACACACACACACACACACACACGGGGTTCCTGCTGTATGCATATGTGTGTGGCACGCTCCCACAGCCGCCGTGTTTCCACACATATGTATACGACTTTACCTCGGTCTTAGGGTCTGTTCCCGTGTGCTGACGCTTAGCGAGCTGCTCGTTTAGGACGGCTATCTGCCTGTCCTTCTCCTCCAAGACCTTCAAGAGTTAAACAGCATCACATGACTCTGAATTTAGGACAGTCCTGTCTGCTGGGACACTGTTCGGGCTGCGGCGAGGACTCAGACCTCGGTGTGACTCTCAGATTCATATTCAAAGTCAACATGAACTCAAAACGGCGATAATGATTCAACGTCTGTCTTCATAATCTGCAGAATAACGACTTGTCGGTTTCCCTTTCAAACACGGAGATATTCTACCATTAAAATGCATTTAGCAGAAAATTTAAATAATAATGTTTTTTGGAAATGTTTTGAATTTTTCGGACCCCACTGCCAGATATTTTTGCGTGTAAATTATATTTTAGATTTTTTTTTAAACTGCAAACATTTCATGTTGACTTCAATAAAAAAACTTAAACTTGTTTACACACATACATACATATTTATATATATATATATATATATAAATAAAGGTAAATCAGACAGATATTATGGGATGTGCACTGCAAAAAGTGTTTTTGTCTACAAATATCTATATCAAGATACATTAACTTACTAAAATTAATATTTTTATGTATATATTATATGTATCACACACTACTAGAACATTTTAACAGTTGCTATAACTGTAAGAAATAACGGGTCCACATTTTTTAACGATAACAACAGTTAATTTTTCCAGCTGATGAATGATAAAATCAATCTGAATCTTGAGCATTTAAAGAGAGGGACGACAAAACTGTGCTTATAACACTCAAGAGCTCAGTTCATGAACATCTGAGCGTTTCATTTCAGTTAAACTAGCGTCATATCATACACACACAGAACTAGAAAGGTATTCATAGCAACCCTTCAAAATAAAAGTCCGGTTTAACTTGAAGACATTTTTACCAGAAATATATTTGTATTGTTTAGATTGTAGATCTAGACTGAAACAAACATTATTTTTAAGCATATAATCACAACATTTCTTCCATGTTTTAATTTTAATAGTAAATCCCCTATGTTTGTCAAATAATGAAGTTGGCTTAATTTTCAATAACTAAAAGATCAATTTAATTAATGTTATATGCCTTCATTTGAGGAGCAAAAAATTTAAATACACAAGAATTTCTGAGGGGGGAAAAATTAATGAGGCTATTTTAAGAATAAGTCTGAATAAGTTAAAAAAAAAAAAAAAAAAAAAAACAGGAAATCCAGAAAATAAACTGAATCCAGAAAAATTCAAATGAAAAAAAAAAAAATGATTTTGAAAAAAAAAAAAAAAATGAATTTGGGAAAAAATTTAACAGATTTCATAGGGTCCTAAATCTATTTTTGTTTACTTTTTTAATAAATTAATGTGAAATGGAATAAGTTTCATTGTTTAGAGAATTAATTACAAATGCTTCTTGATTAATCAAATTTAATTCAACCATTAAAAAGCAAGAAAAATATAACGGAATCCAGAAAAATTACAACAACAAAAAAACTGAATCCAGAAAACGTTTAATGGGAAAAAAATAACCTAAAATAATAATAATAAAAAACGCGTAATTCAAAAAAAAAAAAAAAAAAAAAAAAAAAAAACGCAATCAAAAAAAATATAAACGGAAGAAGAAAACAACCGGAATCCAGATTTAATTTAAATGGAAAAAATTGAATTTAGTTGGCTTTGGTTCGTCAATGTAATTCCATGTTGATATAGTCACAGTTATGGTTTAGTGACCTTCTTATCGTCTCGTCTTGCTCATAGGAAAAAAGCTGATCAACTAACATTTTTCATCATAGTCTTTTTTTAAACTAAATGAACACTACTCCTAACAACCAGAGCGTGCCCTGTCCGTTGGTGTAGATGCTGATACAGTGTGTGATGTTGATGCTCTTCACCTGAGCGAGCCGGGCCTGATCCTGCAGATCCTGCTGATGGACGCTGATCTCCTTCCTCTGGATCTCCAGCTGCATGTGAAGCTGATTCACCTCCTCGCTCTTGTTCTCCAGCTCCTCACGAAACTGCTCCAGCTGCTCCTCCAGATTCACGATCTGCAAACACAGCACTGTCACAGCTCACCACTTCACAACTTTATTACTTTCAACAGCAGAACTTGAGCAGTGCAAGTCAATTTGTACACGTGGGTCAACGACGAGAAAGGGCTGAAGCATAAAAACAGTAAGTGTTATACTGCTTTAAACTGTCATGGTTTTTCCCGCCAAAAGAGTTACATTTAATTGCAATTAGTTTTTACTGACTCACTAAAATCTCGTTTAGTGTAACAATCTCATCAGACATATTTAAAACAAAAATTAAATTTAAACATGTGAACGAAATCCAGAAAAATTACAAAGGGGAAAATATTTAAATAGAGGAAATAGAAATGGAATTTATGGGGAGAAATATGGAATGGATTTAGTTTTTAAAAACCTACAATTTAGTTTTTATTACACCTTTAATAAATTATATGCTGCATTATTTATTTTGCGTTTTTTTTTTATCATTAAACTTTAATTTGACCGTTAAAACAGAATGCAGAAAAAACACTTTTTTCTCAATTTATTTATTCTTGTTAAATTGTATAAATGATTTCAGTTGAATATGTGCTTTCTGTTTACTAAAGATGTCAGATGTTACTAAAGAAACATTAAAACGTTAAAAAAAGAATGCAAAAGAAAGAAATCCACATAGTAACAGATTTCTGACGATTCTACACTACCCATAATAGTCGCTGTCACCATGGAAACAGGAGTCGTCTCCCGGAGGTGACAGTCAGACGAGTTATCACGGGACGTCTGTGCATTAGCAGTGCTGCTCTCTGATATCTCTGTTTAGTTCAAGACTCACAGTTCTACACTGAGGAGTTTACTCTGAGTGATGAGCATTAAACCATAATGAAAGGTGACAGGAAGTACCTCCTTCTCCTTCCTGTCCAGAGCCTCTCTCTCTGTCTGCAGCTGTGCTTCCAGTGTGACGTCTGCTCTGCTCGCCATAGACACATGCTGGACCTCCTCCACCTGCACACACACACACACACACATGAAACACACACACGTGCTCCCAGTGTCTCGATCTCCTCGTCTCTCTCTCTCTCACACACACACACACACACACACACTGACCCTGTGGATGAGTGTGTGTTCCAGCTCCCTCAGACGTGCTCCCAGCGTCTCGATCTCCTCGTCTCTCTCACACACATCTCTCTGAAGCTGCTCGGAGCTCAACAGCAGCTCACTGCACCAGTCTGCCTTCTCCTGCAGCGCCGCGCTCAGCTCCTGCACCTGACACACACACACACACACACACGGAGAGACCACGTCAGAGAGAGGGTGTGTGTGTCGCTGCCTGGCAACTAACAGTGATTCTGCTCATGTGTCTTCATCACTGCACATGCTGACGCTGATAAACATCTCTTAATGTGTGTTATTTACACGAAGCTATTTTAACATCATCATGATCAGACTGCTGCACAATACTAGACAACTACAAGAGATCATTAGATTGCAGTAGAAGAAATACACACACATATATATATATATATATATATATATATATATATCAGTTATTATTTAGTTTTTAAGATACTGTTATAATTTTTATTCATAGCTTGAATTAGTTTTTATTTTTATTTTACAAAACATCCAAACATTAATCTGACTTTGCAATTCTCTAAGGGAAAACTGATGATACTGTTTAATGCAGTAGACTCTACAGGCCGGTCTGAAGAGAGAAGGCTGTACCTCTCTGTCCCGCCGGTCACTTCCTGTCGGTGTTTTGTTGGGATTCTTCAGCTGCTGCTCCAGGTTGTGAATCTCCTGCTGAAAGACGTCTCGCTCGTGCTCGCGGTCCACGGCCTGCTCCTGATGGACCGAGGGACAGAAACACTCACAAACACTGAACACATCTGCAGAGCTTCAATCCATACGTGCTGTGTGTTAATGAACATGGACGCTTACTTCTGCTACAGAATAAATAAAACGTTTTACTAAAAAACGCAGAATTGCTAGAAAAAAAGTCAGAATTTCAAGGGAAAAACTTTTTTGTGAGAAAAAAAGGAAATAAGAGAAAAAAAAACAGAATTATGAGAAAGGCAGAACTTTGAGTAAACAAGTGAGAATTACGAGAAAATACAGAATTGCACGATATAAACTCGGATTACAGGGAAAAAAGTGAGAATTGTGAAAAAAAGGCAGATTTATTAAGAAAAAAAGTCAATATAAGAAAAGGTCTACGAGAAAAAAGTGAGAATTACGCGAAAATTCTGAATTGCGCGATAAACTCGAAATTGCGAAAAAAATTTCAAACTTTGAGAAAATACTCAATTTGAAAAAAAAAAATGAAATTGTGAGATATAGGGCCCTATTAACTGTGGATCCGCCCAGAGGCACATTTTCTACCAACGCGCTCTTTAAATAACAAAACAATATTGCGCCATTGACTTTAGACCAGGTTTGAGTTGGTCTATGGTGCAGTTTGTTTTCAGCTCCTTAAAATAGCAATGCGCCTGAACACACCTCTTTTTTAGACTAACACGACCGTGGGCGCACAAATGAGCTCAAATGCATTTGCTAACTAAACGACATCAAAAATGAAAATATAAAAACAAAAGTTAGAAAATTTGGCTTATGTTGTAATTGTTAACTAAAACTATTAAAAGTTTAAGTTATACTTTTAAGTAAATTTAAGTAAAGCTGAGATAAAGTAAACATATTGGAAGGAAAATCTGTAACTTAACTAAAATTTAACTTCAAAACTGAAATAAAATAAGTTTAAGTAGAGAAATACTAAAAAAAAACTACAACTGAAATGAAAATTAATTAAAGCTAAAAATGTATTACATTTTTTTTATTAAAATGAATGAAATCAAAATGTAAAAATTTTATAACAAAAGCTCATTCAAAATATTAACAAATACTACAATAGTATTAAAATAATAATAATTACACTGCTTAATTGTTATAAATTCCGATTACAGGGGGGGAAAAAGTGGGGAAAAAAAACAAGAATTTTTAAGAAAAAAAGTCAATATTAGAATTGTGGAAAAAAAAAGGGAGAGTTGCAAGAAAAAAGGTAAAATTACGCAAAAATTCTGAATTGCGCGATAAACTTGGAATTACGAGAAAATTTCTGAACTTTGAGAAAAAAACAAAATTGGCAAAAAAAATATAAAATTGCAAAAAATCTGAATTGCGCGATATAAACTCAGATTACAGAGATAAAAAGTGTCATGTTGAAGAATCATGCCACAGTGACTCACGTCCATGAACTTGCGGTTGTTCTCCAGCTGCTTCTCTAAAGCCTGTATCTGCTGCCTCAGGTCAGTCGTCTCTGTGCTGTGTGTCTCCTGCAGCTCCTGAAGACGACTCACCTGCTCCTCCAGCTCCACCTCCAGCTGCTTCACCTGCTGCAGCAGCTCGCCGCTCTCCTTCTGCGCCTGACGCTGCACCTCCACCTTCTCCGCCATCAGCTTCTCCGTCTCCTCCAGCAGATCTGAGAACAGCCAGACGCCGTCAGCAGAGCCACACCAGCACTGACTCTCACAGCCTTCGACGGACGACAAAACCTGGAGCCGCTTCAGAGACTCGTTTACTCGTTTACAGTCTCAAAATAAATTAATGCCTTTATTACTATTATTACTTCTTAAGATCGACTTAAAGATTATGTTCTCAGCACATGAACGAAAGTAAACTGCTTGTAAAAGGAATCTCATTAAACTTGTAAACAACATGTTCGGATCATATTTAACCACAAAATCAAAAGAAACAGAGTAAATCATATTTTGACGGACCTGAAAAATTTTTGTGGAAAAAACTAATTATTTTAGTTGTTACAGCTTAAACTATTAAAAGTTGTTTTGCTAATTAAAAATAAATAAATAAATAAAATATAAATATTTGATGACAAAATTAAACTTTAATGTTAATAATAAATGTTGCTAACTGAAATAAGTACTAAAATAAAAATTAAAAAATAATTTAATAGAAACATTAAGAGCATTTTAAAAAGTGATCTATTAAAAATTTAACTAAAATCAAAAATGAAAATATAAAAACAAAAGTTAGAAAATTTGGCTTATGTTGTAATTGTTAACTAAAACTATTAAAAGTTTAAGTTATACTCATTTAAGTAAAGCTGAGATAAAGTAAACATATTGGAAGGAAAATCTGTAACTTAACTAAAATTTAACTTCAAAACTCTGAAATAAAATAAGTTTAAGTAGAGAAATACTAAAAAAAACTACAACTGAAATGAAAATAAATTAAAGCTAAAATGTATTAAATTTTTTTATTAAAATGAAATCAAAATGTAAAAATTTTATAACAAAAGCTCATTCAAAATATTAACAAAAACTACAATAGTATTAAAATAATAATAATTACACTGCTTAATTGTTATAAAAATAACAATAAAAAATTGAAACCAGGTTTAAATTTTCTTACTAAAAAAAAAAAAAAAAAGTTTTTAAGCTAAATATAATTTCTTGTTTTGTTCTTTTGATTTTGTGATGATCGTGACATGTTTTTGTAAACGTTCTCTGCAGTTCTCCACTTTTGTCTCTGGCTGTATTTGGCACATCGGCGAGACACATTTCCCATTTCCCACAATCCTTCACATTCCTGTACGAATTATGATCACATGATCCAGTCACCTGAACCAACCCACAGTGCAGGAGAGGACAAGGGGCGGAGCCTGTGATGTCACGGGTGGCGAGGGGTTAAAGTGCAAATGCAAAAAAGGAAAAGGAAAAAGAAACCTGTGTCTTATTGAACAGCCATCAGCTGAGGACAAACAATCCAGAAAATAAAATCCTCCCTACTGAAAAATATTACATATTTATCATTAACATTTTTAGCATTAACACACAATGTGTTATGTATTTGTGTATTTATTTATGATAATTGTTTTTATCTTTTATGTCAAGATATCTCTGTATAGCAAACTCTGAGCTTTAAGTATTTTTTTAATAAAACTACTATTTATTATGATTATTGTCACTTATTTTATTTTTAAAATATATATATTTTATTTTCAATATACTACTATGATTTTTAATTTTGTTTTTGTTTTTGTATGTTGTTTCAAATTTAATTTTTAAAGTTATGCATAAAGTTATGTGTTTTGCCATTTTCATTATTATTATTAGTTTATGTAGATTTACTAATTATAGTTCTTAATTTTAGTTTATTTAGGTTTTAATTTATTATTATTATTATTTATTATTTTAGTATTCAAAAACTAGAAATCCTACAAGTTTTTTTTATTTTTTTTATTTCATTTCATTTAATGTTTTAATTAAACTAAAAATGAGAAATGTTGCCTTAAAACTAGATGAAACAAGTGTTTTTTAAATATTTTATTTCAGTCAATATATTAAACTAAACAAAGATCAGAAAGTTAGATTATTTTATAAAATCTAATTCAAAATATTAACTATAAAATATAGTAGTACATCACTGAAAATAAAATAAACTGTAAACAATAATAATTTAATAAGTTTTTATGTTTGTTATAGTTTTAGTTAACTATCATAACCCTGATTATTGTTTATTATTATATATTATATTATGATTGCAGGTGAAACACCACACTAGATGTTATGTGTTAATGTGGAGATGGCTGTTCAATAGCTGCCAGCTGCGGTTAACCCATGCTAGCCCATGCTAGTGTTTCCCAGCAGATTTCGGGTGATGTTAATGAGCTGGAGCAGACGAGGCAATGATTGGTCCATCAGTGGGGCCAAAAGCAAGCAGAGCTCCGAGCTGCTGTTAGGTGTTCAATGATCAGCACGTGCTGTCAATCAATCAATCAACCAATCAGAGACAGTGATACACAGCGTGCCGGCCATGCCAACACACACACACACACACACTCTCTCTCTCACACACACACACACACACACACACCTGCTTCAGGTGCTGTGTCAAGAGCAGCCTCAACTAGTCCTGAGGAAAGAGAGTGAAAATAACACATTCATCATGCAAATACAGGAGGAGAGAAGACAGAAACAAGTGACGCATGAAGAAGGAGATGATCCTCATCTGCACACATGCGCACGTGTGTGTGAGTGTGTGTGTGTGTGGGTGAGTGAGTGAGTGTGAGTGGGTGTGTGTGAGTGAGTGAGTGAGAGTGTGTTTTGTGTTTGTGTGTGTTAGTGAGTGAGTGTGTGAGTGAGAAAGAGAGCGTGTGCGTGTGTGTGTGTTAGCGTGTGTGTTAGCGTGTGTGTGTGTGAGTGAGTGAGTGAGTGTGTGTGTGTGTGTGTTTGTGTGTGTGAGTGAGTGAGTGAGTGAGTGAGAGAGTGTGCTTGTGTGTGAGTGTGAGTGAGTGAGTGAGTGAGAGAGTGAGTGTGTGAGTGAGTGAGTGAGAGAGTGAGTGTGTGTGTTTGTGTGTGAGTGAATGAGTGAGAGAGTGTGCTTGTGTGTGAGTGTGAGTGAGTGAGAGAGAGTGTGTGGGTGTGTGTGTGTGTGAGATAGAGAGTGTGTGTGAGTGAGTGAGTGAGTGAGTGTGCTTGTGTGTGAGTGTGAGTGAGTGAGTGAGAGAGTGAGTGAGTGAGAGAGTGAGTGTGTGAGTGAGTGAGTGAGAGAGTGAGTGTGTGTGTTTGTGTGTGAGTGAATGAGTGAGAGAGTGTGCTTGTGTGTGAGTGTGAGTGAGTGAGAGAGAGTGTGTGGGTGTGTGTGTGTGAGATAGAGAGTGTGTGTGAGTGAGTGAGTGAGTGAGTGAGAGAGAGTGTGTTTTGTGTTTGTGTGTGTGTGTGTGAGTGAGTGAGTGAGTGAGTGAGAGAGTGAGTGTGTGTGTTTGTGTGTGAGTGAGTGAGTGAGTGTGTGTGTGTGTGAGTGAGTGAGTGAGTGAGTGAGAGAGTGAGTGTGTGTGTTTGTGTGTGTGTGTGAGTGAGTGAGTGAGAAAGTGTGTGTGTGTTAGTGAGAAAGAGGGCGTTTGCACGCGCGTGTGTGTGTGTGTGTGTGTGTGTGTGTGTGTGTGTGTGTGTGTGTTAGCGTGTGTGTGTGTGTTAGCGTGTGTAATGTTTGCTGTTAAAGCCTCTTCAGATTCTCCTTCGGTGAGTTTGGCACGTCATGCACTGGATCTGAAAACAGCTGGAATCACATCTGAAGAGCTGTTCACACTAAAGTGACGCCACAACGACACCCAAACTTGAATTTTAAGAGACATTTGGAACGTAAACAAAAGCAAATCACATTTTCATTTATATCTGGAAAAAACACAAGGACTTAAATGTAAGTGATGTTATTGTTACCTAAAACTAAAAACTATTAAAATTAAGTTTTTATAAAAATGTATATAATCATACAAATTTTAATATAGGAATTTAAAGTAAAAGTGAAAGTAAAAAACAGTAAACTTAATAAAATAATTTTAATTTAAAGGATTCTTAAAAACAAATACAAATAAAACACTTCCTTAAACAAGATTTATCGAAATTATATATATATATATATATATATATATATATATATATATATATATATATATATATATATATATAAATAAAAAAACATTAAAAAATTATGAAATTATAAATTAAAAAATTTGATTAACGGCAGTGTTGTTCCTGTTAACTAAACTATTAAAAGTTATTTTCATTATTGCAATATAGCTAAAATAAAATAAAACAAAAATATAAACAGAGATAACTTAAGATTAAATTTAAAATAAAGATTAAAAATGGTTTAATAGCCAACAAACTGAAATAAATAACGAAGTTGAACTACTAAAATTACTAAAACTAAATCTGAAATAAAAATAAATAAAATAGATTTTTTTAACTGAAACTAAAACTCTAAAAATAGCTAAATTAAATACTATCACATAATAAAATTACTTCGTATTATAGTATACCATATACTATTTTTAAACACTATAATAGTATATTAACAATACTAAAATAATACTACTAATAGGAAACTACTAAAAATGACACTAAATTGAAATATTAATTATAGTATTTAATATGATATTATTAAATACGGAACCGCATATGTATTTACAAAAATAAATAATAATAATAATAATAATAATAATAATGATAATAATAATATAAAAAAATCAGTTATTTTGTGCTGTTGAGTTTAGGCCTTGAGAATGAATCCTGATTCAACCTATTAATGAGTTAATCATACTGCAGCAGCTCTGATTTGATAAATAATAATAATTCATCCATTATTTCTGTGAGACGTGGACCAATGGCAGTGTGTGTGGTCATGTGACCTACGCAGCTCTCGAGGCCCCGCCCCCTCTCTCATGGCGTGGTGCTGGCGTGACATCAGCTCTCGCTCGTCCTGTATCTGCACACGCTCCTGCTCCAGTTCACGCAGACGGCTGGCGGTCATCATCAGCTCCTGCTCCAGACGCAGCTGTAGCTCGGATCGCTCACGAATCTGCTGCTCCAGCGCCAGACGCTCACCTGTGTAGCCGTCAATCACACCTGGGCACACACACACACACACACACACACATCAGAACTGCTCCATCACACCTACAGCGCTCTCTGTGTCTCAGTTCTGCGTGAACAAACACAACATTATTATTATTATTATTAGGGTTGTCAAATGTACCAACATAAGTCCTGAAATTTAAAAAATGTGACAATACCAGCATTTCCTGCTGAAATTACTCACATTTTTTACATTTCAGTATCGATATCAATAGACAACCCTTCATTATTATTATTATTATTATTATTATTAAATAATACAGGTTTAAAACAGCATACAAATAAATTAAATTAATATAAATAAGTTACAAATAAATAAAACATTATTATTGGTAATATTACTATTAATAATAATAATAAATAATGTTTGGTAAAACATGATTTTGGGGTGAACAAATAAAATAAGATATATTTTAAATTATATATGTTTGAAACAAAAAAGTAAATAATTTTTGGGTGGACAAACAAAATATAATATTATTTATTATTACATATACTTATTTAAAATTTTACTAATTAAAGCTAATTAATCATTATTATTTAAATAAAACTATTATTATTATTATTATTATTATTAAATAACATGTTTGTATTAAAAATTAAATAAAACATCATTATTATTATATATTGTAAATTATATTATATTACATAGATTATATTGATATTATTAAATAAATAAATGTATAAACATTTATTACTATTAATAATAAATGTTTGGTACAACATGATTTTGGGGTGAACAAATAAAATTAAAAACATTATTATTGCTATTATTAATATATGTTTGAAACAAAATGAGGGAGAGTAAATGATTTTTGGGTGGATTTGAAGATTATTATTATATTGTTTATTATTATTATTATATATAATAATTATTAAATACTTTACTAATTAAAAAAACTAATCATTATTATTTAAATAACACTATTATCATTATTATTATTAAATAAATATTTTTTGTTGTAATATTAAATATTTATATTGATATTACTAAATATAATTTTTTTTTAAAAAAATCATTAATGTTAACAATAATAAATGTTTGAAAAGCATGAGGACGAGTAAATGATTTTTAGTTGAACAAACCCATTAATTTCTTTGCATAATCAACTAATAATAATAAAAAACAAGCCTTTATTTGTGAGCTTGAGTTAATATCTGTTTTTGTTTGAGGTAATTTCAGACAGCTGATATAAAATATAGCATTGCATTGATTTGCATGTGTGATGTAAAGGACAGAAACACACACACACACACACACACACACACACACACACACACACACACAGGATCTGAACGTGACAACAAAGCGTTTCTGTCCTGAATCTGTTCCAGGTCACTGATCCTCCTCTCGTTCTCCCTCATCTCTTCACACATTCATGTTTCAACTGGGAATATTTATGAAGAAAATAAAACTGTGGAGAAACCTGAAGTCTTCAAACTCATTTCCTGATGGTTTTACTGTGGCCTGTAAACAGCTGAACACACACACACACACACACAGATAAGAC
>NC_068389.1:27607755-27617755 GCF_023724105.1 Carassius gibelio | reverse complement strand
GTATTTTTATATTTTCAGTGTTCTTTTTCTCTTTTTTTGTTTAATTATTAGTTATTTTGTTATGTGCTTTTGCCTTATGTTATTTGTCATGTGCTTTTAGTTTTTTAACGTAGTTTTAGTAACGTTAGTAGATCAACTTAAACCTTTTCATCTATTATGTTTAAAAAAACACTAATTTATAAATCTATAACATTTTTATTTAATATTGATATAAATGTAATTTAATAATAACACTGATTAAATGTAACACGACATGAAGTGTTTTTAGTAAGTGTTTTATTTTTATTTGTTTTAAGTGTAACTTTACTTTTTTTTTTTTTTACTTATGAGTCCCAGTTTCACCAAATTGACGAGTTTAAAAGTTTATGGGCTCTATTTTAATGATCTAAGCGCATGGTCTTAAGTGCATGGCGCAATTGCACTTAGGGTGTGTCCGAATCCTCTTTTACTAGTTTAAGGATGGGAAAAATGGTTGATGTGCCCGGTGCATGGTCTCAAAAGGGTAGTCCCTATTCTCTAACATCTAAGGCGTGGTATTGAAGGTGGAGAGAGAACTGTAAATGCACTCCCCCCACCTACAATTCCTGCCGGCCCGAGACTCGAACTCACAACCTTTCGATTGCGAGTAATTGGTGTGTTTTGTGTGTTACGCCCTAAACCAATCATCTCATCTCATTTTTCCGTAAAAAGCCAGTTGTGCTCGCGCCATGGTGGGTTCGCTATTTACATGGCAAGATTTAATTTTTAATTTTTTAATGTTTGTGTGCTTCTGTACATCCCAGTGTGTGTAATATGCAAAGTGTATGCGAGTTGTGCACACACCTATAGGCGCATATTACTGTACTAACGGGCTCTTTAAATAAAGAAAAAACATTGTGCCAGACTTTAGACCAGGTCTTTGATGGTCAATGGTGCAGTCTATTTCATTTTTGTTCATTTTAGTCACTATTTCATATTGCCTCAAAATAGCAACTTGCCAACAATGTGCCTGAACACCAGTGTTGGGTATAGTTACTTTGGAAAGTAGTTAGTTAGGTTACAACGTTACCATCAATTAAAAGTAATCAGTTATGATACAGCGTTACCTATTCATAAAAGTAACGCGTTAGAGTACTCATGCGTTACCAAAAATTAAAAGCCGTTTGCAGCGGCTCACACATGACAGACACAGCCCCCGGCCCCTTTAAATGCACCTAGAAGTCGTGACTCCCGACAATGAATAACGTCAGTCATCCGACTAAATTAACACTGCAGGATAACAATAACAGGAAAGACAGTCAGCAATCGGCTATTCCACATGGCGTTTTATTTATTTATTATCACAGAACATATTATTAATCAAAATTCGCACCTAACGTTACCCAGCCCGGGTAGCCTAGGCTACTGTATATTATGAGCACCACAAGATAACTCCTGATTTTTCTTTAACTTTAAATAATGCAGTTATCAAAGTACAAGTATGCTTACTTGTAAACACAACCTTAAACAGGCTTGCAGATTTAAATCCATTTAGAAATGATGAACAACCAGCCAGCCAATGATCTAACAGAAATTAACAGCTGCCTGTCAAACAAAAATGATAACAAACCGAATTAAATCCTTCACTGCCACACAGGCAAATGACAAATCGCTTAATAGCCGAACTAATTATTATTAAAGTGTCACTCACAGTCACAAGCCTAAATTCGCTTTAACACAGTCCTCTTACATTTACTCTTCAAAGTAGTGATTAAAACGTAGCGTTAAATTTGAGGTAGAATTTTTGGCGGTCGACAGAAGCTTTTCACCAAAGCAGAGTGTGCATTTTACCGTTATGTTCTTTTCTTTTTCGTTGACAAATTGAAAATAATGTGCGTACTTCCATAAACCAAGCGCTGTCCTCTCTGCTATCTTGCCGGGAGTTCGAAAAAAAAAAAAAAAAAAAACCCACACACACAGGGTCAGGCGCAGGGCACAGACGCATCACAGCCATTGACTTTACGATCACAGAGCTTCGGCTCCGCTGATACTGTACATCCGCAGGTGGCACAGTAGACCTAGGACAACTGTCTGACAAAAAGCAGGCTGCAGTCGGGATTTTCCTTTCCTTAAAATAACGGATTACTTTTTTTAAAAAAATAACGAAGTTACTGATTACTTACGCACGAAACTAACGCGTTAAGTTACAAATTTCAGGAAAAAGGTAATTAGAGTACTCTAACGCGTTACTTTGTAACGCGTTACCCACAACACTGCTGAACACACCTCGGTTTCAGACCAGCACACCCATGGGGGCACAAATGGGTGTAAATGCATTTGCTATTTAAACAACGTGCGGCAGGACGTGAAAACGACAACTGCATCGGGCTGAAACTAGCAGAAAACACTTGTATTGGGCCTGGCGCCACATTGCCCTGGGTGTATGATAGGGCCCTATAAGTGTGATTGTATGAGTAGATTAACACAGGCATTGTGTCTGTGTTTGTGTGATTATTAAAATAATCATTTGTTCCAGCCCTAAATCGCAAATATCAAGTAAAGTGTAATTTACTGTAAATAAACCTGCACAAAGACCCCCAAGATTAAAATGTGAGAGTTTCAGACACTTGAGCTGATATTTTAAGGATTTTTTTAAGTTGGTCAGCATATGCATGTGTATATACTGGTCTATTTATGCACTGTCTGAATGAGATTTCAGTTTATAGCCTGTTTGCATGAAATAGAATGAGAGAGAGAGTGTGTGTTGTGGTTTTTCACCCTCTCTTAATATCACAGTGTGTTTGAGGGCCTGTAACTGCTCTGCCGCTTATGGCGTCTTACAGACTCACTTCTCGTTCACCGTTCCTCTTTCTCTCCCACTTTATGTCGCACCTTCATGAGAACCTGACCCACACAATTATTAGATCAAATTGTGCAACAAAGCCACAAACCAACAAAATGAGGATGTTCATTTTTATAAGCTCTGTAGTACAGAGAGAATTGGTTCTGGCAGCTGAATCAGTGCCCTAGCGACAAGATCGATGACCCTAGCAAACATATAACAATGCCCTAGCAACCTCACCAAGAACACCTTAGCAGCATCCTAGAAACCTTACAAAATGCCTGATCAACTGTATAGCAACATCCTCACTACCACACAAAAAACAGGGAAGTCGTGGCCTAATGGTTAGAGAGTCGGACTCCCAATCGAAAGGTTGTGAGTTTGAGTCTCGGGCCGGCAGGAATTGTGGGTGGGGGGAGTGCATGTACAGTTCTCTCTCCAACGTCAATACCACGACTTAGGTGCCCTTGAGCAAGGCATCAAACCCCCAACTGCTCCCCGGGCGCCGCAGCATAAATGGCTGCCCACTGCTCTGGGTCTGTGTTCACAGTGTGTGTGTGTTCACAGTGTGTGTGTGCAATTTGCATGGGTTAAATGCAGAGCACAAATTCTGAGTATGGGTTGGATGTGTATATAGTGTTCTGCACAGATAAAGTTTGATTACTTCTGCTGGTGGTGATGGGCAAAGAGTTGACACAGGAGCCCCTGTGGTGACACCTTCCAACATGCACACAGTTTTGTTTTGGTGATTCCCATGTCGTGTTTCACTTTTTGTCAGCAAGTACCTCCCTCACATCTCTGATCTTCTGTTCCTTCGATTTGATTCTGGTCCCTCTGTAGATTTTGTATGACTGTCAAATGTTTGTATACTTAGTATACATAGTGAATTTATTAGTATACTTTCAGGCCTTAGCATACTTATTTTCCCACATTCCAGTTCGACTCATACAAAGTAGTTTCTGCTCAGCTTTAAAAGTATACTCAGCCATGGATAAGCACAGATGGACATTCACACTACACTACACTGCAACACATGCACACTTCCACACTACTTCTGTCTCAACATTCACCTCGCTGACCTTTTGTGTGGAAACAAAAAATGGGCTGCATGTGGACATCCACAGACAATTCTGATGACAAATATTGCATCAGATGGACCATCGCAGAACGCAGTAGTCTTTGGACTTTATTCTACCTAAAGGCCCATGTATACTTCTTTTTCTGTATTCTTGCAGACAGCTATGTCCACACAGCTTTTAAAGTATACTCTACCGTGGATAAGTGCAGAAGGACTAGTTTGACACGTGCACTAACACCTAGTGGACTCTTCTGTCTTCTCTTTCACTTCATATCTGTGCTATTGTACGAAGACGTTTGCATGGACACAAGAATTTCACTGTAAGCAAATGGTGTGTGTAGATGTCCATGAACACTTCTCATGACAAAAATTACGTTATGTGGACAGTTTATTGACCATCAAGGAATGCGTATGGTCAAAGTAAACTTTGGGCTTTAGTCTACCTAAAGGCCTGGGTATACTTTTTCCACTCTCTCACTCCGTCTTGTGCACAGCCAAGTGTCTGTACTGTCTGTACAGTGTCTGTACTGCTTTTAAAGTATACTGTATACTTAATCATGGATGAATGAGTTTGACACATACAAAGTGCCAACTAGTGAACTTGTTCTCTCTCAACATTCACTTTGTGAAATTTGGTAGTATACTTTGTATACTTTTACAAGTATACTTTGGGCTTATCAACAATAATTATTGAAAAGACCTAATATTGTTTCAGATATAGACTTTGACCCGATTATATTATTTCTGAGATTCAGGACTGAAGCTGCTCTCACTTATAAACCTTAATATGCAGTAAAAATAATGAGATGGTTTTGTAGGACAGCAGTTGGTTTCCATGTGGTGGCATTGTGTGTGTGTGTGTGTGTGTGTGTGTGTGTGTGGTGGGCATGCTCTCTAGGGCAGATGGGTTTGTCTTGCGCTGGACTCTGGCTCTCTGGTGTCTCCCCAGGGAGCAGGACCCTCCCACTTGTGTCCGCCTCAGGGACTGGAAATACTCCCACCCGGGTGCTGACCAAGCCCTGAGGGGCCACAGAGATGCCAGGCAGACCGGCGGGGGTGCCTGATGCCTCGGTGCCAATGCACAAGTGCCAGCGAGGGACACAGGCAGCAGGGGCCTAACCAACACACACAAATCCACACAGTGAATTACTTTATTACTGGCATCATTTTATGAAGTCAAGCAGCACTGTTACTGGTGCTCACTGTGATTAGAACAGATCCAGCAGACTTACTTTAAAGATCCACAATATCACAGAGTCCTAAGAGTAGATTAAATTAGCTTGATAATGTAATAAAAACACCCTAGAAACGTTACAAACATTCTAGCAAACAACCAGAACACCATAGCTACTGCATAGCAAAGCCCTAGCAACCATGTCACATTTATTTCTATAGTGCTTTATGAACGTGGTCGCATCTCCACATTAGTTCTGAGATGCTGCTGAATTGAACAAGGCCCCTGATGACTAATTGACTATGTTTTGTTCCCTGTCCTTTTCTTATATTTGATGTTTGATTCTTCACGGGTTTCCTCTTACGTCATACTCCAGGGTTCCCTTAGACATTTATGCTTAAAAAAATGGCTCGCCTAAATGTATAGACTGAAAGGTATATACATTTTAATGGAATGGAAGATGTAGATTGTACTGCATGTTAGCTTGCATAATTGATTTAAGTCCAAATGTCTTACCACAGGTTACCTGCCACATAAGTTTTCGAATGTTCGCTTGAACAATGGTTTTGGGAAACACTGAATCGTTGAACTATGTTGGTAACAACATAATTTGCAACCATAGTTGGCTAATGATGCTTTTGGGATACGCACCCCAGAACAGAACAGCCCAGCATTGCTTCATTGACTTAAGCATGGGTTAAACCACTCACATTTTCTTCAGCAAACGTGAAAAACTAAAACTATTGTAAATGCTTTATTCAGTGGTGTTACATAACCCTTTCAAAAATTGCAGCAGTAATGTACGGCTTGCATGACTAATCACACACATTCACTAGCACTGTCACAACTGTTTACCTTTTCTGCTCTTCATATTCTTTTTCTTCCCTTCCATCTCAATCCCAAACTCAGTTTGTTGGACTATTTTTGATTTTATCTTTTGTCTGCATGCATTGGTGAGCATTCGGCACATTTGCATGTGTGTGTTTGCTGTTTCCAGCACTGCAGGCAAGTTATTTTGAGCGTTCTGGTGAGAACTGTGAGTTTCTGAGCTGAAGTGTTACTTTTCTGCAGGACAAGCCACAGACCCAAGACGTCTTGAGTTGCAAACAGACACATGCACACTTTCCAGAACGCTGCACCTCTGTTAGCCGCGAATCTTTAGCTCATTTAACACGATTCTCAGCCCATAATCATTCTCAACAATATATTATGACAGTAGCAGTCAGATTTCACTGTATCAGAGGTCAGCAGTAGAGATGGCATTTATTCAGATTTATTTTCATCTGTTTGACTAACTGACTCTCACATCGAGTTCATCTCGAGTACCAAAGCCTCCTGGGTTCCTCTAAGTACATATGTGGTTTACTGAAGAACTCCAAAAGTTCTCCCATGATAAACACTTACTGGAACCTTTAATTTTAATTGGAAAGGTGTGATGATGATGATGATATGCTACATCATGCAAATGTTATATTCCTAGAGGAAGATGTTTCTTGATCAACACATGACCAACCGTCAATGTTGAAATGTGGTTGAACAGTTTGCAGTAAAAAAACAAACAAACTTAAAACATGATTTAATGCTAAATGGTTATAAAAAAGATAAATTATAATAATACAAATATAAAAAAATAACAAATGTGTATTTTTATAGTTTCATTTTATTTGTACTTATAAAAATTATAAATGTAAATGTTAATATAATAATAATAATAATAATAATAATAATAATAATAATAATAATACATACAAATTAAAAGCAAATATTTGGTGTGTTGAAGTTCATAAACGTTATAATTGTTTAATCCAGTGATTATCAACAATTTGCAAAATCAAAAACAAAATTAAACAATGATCAATGATGTTTATTCACCGCTAAATAAATGTTCAAATGGCATTCTATTGATATCAACTTTTTCCTCAAATCTTTGTCATAGTATTGTTTAGGATAATTAAAAAGATGCAATTTAATAGAGCTGCTTATATTCATCTCAAAAAACAAAGTAAAAAAAAAAAAATATATATATATATATATATATATATATATATATATATATATATATATATATATATATATATATATATATATATATATATTGTGTGTGTGTGTGAGAAAGAAGAGTTTGAGACATTGTTGAGATCTCTTACATGTGGCATTATTGTGGTTTTGTTCTGATGAGAACCATCTGAGAAGCTGGGGATTCAAGCATTACTTTGCATTGACCTCATTGGTGTCTGAGAGAAACACCAGATCTTCTAGTGATTTGGTTGTGATTGCTGTGTGTTGGTTCAATGTAAATTAAGTCATTACAGTAGCGTATTGAATGTACATTTTGTGTACAGTGCAGAAGACTGATGGTTTGAGAGTGAAACAGAAAGTAGTGTTGTATTGAGTCAGTTTCTTCAGCCTGCAGTGAGAGTGGTGAGTTAGTTGTCAGTAAGGCACGTGATTTTTTTTTTTTTTATGCTTTCTTGTAGTTTGGGACGGGCTGAAACTAAACGTGCATGTTTCCTGCCCTCACGACCACAACTGCACTCCAGTAACAGCAGTGTCACAGATCGCATTCTCAAACAGAGACATGAGAGAGCTTCAGCATCACACAAACGTGACAAGAGCTGCGCAAAACTTCACTTTCTAATCACTAAAAAAGAGAGAAAAGTCCCATCAATGATGCATAAATTTATGCAATGATGCATAAATATTTGCATACATTTTTTTTATCGCATGTTGGAACCAAACTCTTCTATTATGAGCACAATTAAATAATTGTATTATTAATGCAACATTTTTAGAATTCTTACTTTTTAAATAAAAGGCAATTATAAATAAGGATTCCTTATTCCTTCATTTCTTTTTTTCTGACTATCTTTAATCAAGATTTAATTAATAATGATCTTTAGGTCTCATTATGGGTTCATTAGATCAGAGTTCTGCTTCCTGGCTTCATTAAAGCACCAGAACATGCAACTTTACTAGATTGCAACGTTTTAAAGCGAATGTGAAGGACGGTAACACGTTTTATGATTGTTAGTGTGTTTTGTTTCCTTCAATAGTGTATGTGATTTGAGGAATCACTGAAATGCTGCAGAGCGACACACGCTCAACGTTAACACTGCGTGAGGTTTGATTTATTTGTAAAGCCCAGCACAGGTAGCACATTCGGGCCTTGTTTACATCAGATGACACATGTTCAACCCCGCGGCTATGAGTCCAGAGAAAGAGAGCGAGATGGAGTGGGCGGATCGCCTCTCAATACACTGACATGTGGCTCTTTATGAGGGCGAAAGCAGATTATCATTCGTTAATGAGCATTTGGGTTCGTCTACTGGACTCTTTCTCTCACGCTCGGCCATTCTTTCTTGCCTCCTCTCGCGGCGTGCTTTCAGATGGAGTATAGACGCGCTGGTAAAGGGAGGACAGACACTGGTAATTAAAGCAGCGGGTGGCGTGTGTGTGTGTGTGTGTGTCTCCTCCTCTTTTCAGCAGCAGAATTGATCATTGTGTAAAGCCAATGTGGCCCCAGGCAGTTCTGACACTTTCTAATGACGCTTTTCACACACATGCACGCACACACTTTCTCTGTTCTTGCAAACTCGTTTGGCCTCTCTGTGTAAGAATAATAGCTATATTAAATCCTGGGTTTGATACGTATACATTAGCACACACACACATCTCTGCGGAGTGTGTTTGACACAGGCTCTGTCCAGGCCTGTAGGGACCGTCTCACACATGTCTTGATTATTGTACCTCGAAGAGACCGAACAAACCAACAAGAGCCATCCTTCAGCATCTGATTTCACAAAACCTCAGGTTTTAAAGGGATGGATTACCCCAGAACGACAATCCTGGCATTCTTTACTCATCCTGTTGTTGTTCCAAACCTGTTAGAGTTTCTTTCAGCAGTTGTATGTGTGTGTATTTATATATATATATATATATACACTGTAATTATACACAGTATATACATATATTTTATGTAAACAAAAACTTTTTTGAGTGGATGAGTGGTAGAGCATTGCGTTAGCAGTGCAAAAGGTTGTGGGTTCGATTCCCAGGGAACAAACATACTGGTAAAAAAACAAATGTATAGCATGAATGCAATGTAAGTCGCTTTGGATAAAAGCGTCTGCTAACTGCATAAATGTAAATGTAATGTGACCATGTGTAAAAAATTTGAATGTAAGAGTCTGCATGCTCGAAACATCACATACGCTATGCAATAGTTTTTATGTTCAGTGATTCAGGAGTGAAGTGACTTCAGGTAAACTGAGCCACTGTCTATCTACAGTAGATTTGATTAATCACACTTCACCATTCTGCTGTCTCTGTCTCACGATTTGACCTTTTAAAGCCTCCACTCGATCCTTTGACCTTTGACCTTTGCTGTCCAAGGTCATTTATACATGGGGTTTGTGTCTATCAGAATATTAATATCTATGAAAGACAGTCACGTGAGTTGTTGAGAAAAGGTGTGTTGTTACTTTACTGAGTGATACAGTAACAAACCACATAGCAACATTTCACAACACCTTAGCAACCACATCGCAGTCAATCATATCCTGTAATGTACGATGGATGGGCTCAGTTAAACCAGGGTTATTAAATTATTAATTAACTAAATTATATTTATATGCATGTATGTTTCAGCTATTTGCCAAATCAGCATTTCTCAATTTTGTTCTAAAGCACAAATATTTTTTTTAAATAACAAAAACACACAATAAAACTACCAAAACCTTAATTGAAATTATAGTAAAGAGGTATCTTTTATTTTTACACCTTATTAGGCAAGATTATATTAACCAATAAATCCTACAATAATCTTTGATATTTAAACATAGACTTTTTATTTAATTAAAAAAAAATCTACAATTAATTTATAAAAACAAAAGTGTATGTGTGTGTGTGTGTGTGTGTGTGTGTGTGTATATATATATATATATATATA
>NC_068389.1:27595255-27602755 GCF_023724105.1 Carassius gibelio | reverse complement strand
TAATAATAATAATAATGATAATAATACAAATAATAATATTCACATTGATTTAAAATGCGGGGGGAAAAAAACTAACAACCAGTATGTCAAAAAAAAAAAAAAAATCCTCTTCATTAACTTTTATTTTTTAATTGAGGAACATACATTTCTTGAAACGTATGCAATTATAAAATTAATTTTGGTTAATGAACCTATATCGACACTCCTTACACTGATGAATAATAATAATAATAATAAATATATAATATATATATATATATATATATATATATATATATATATATATATATATATATATATATATATATATATATATATATCTTTATATCTATATATATATATATATATATATATATATTTATATATATATATATATATATATATATATATATATATATATTATATATATATATATATATATATATATATATATATATATATATATATATATATATATATATATATATATATATATATACTATAATAATAAATATTATTACTACCAGTAAAAGTATTAATAAGAATAAGAATATATTAAAACAGTCTAAAAAACAATTAATACTCCTCAATAACTATTGTTTTCATTAAACAACTTGCATTTCTTGACACATCTGAAATCACATTAAATTCTGGTTATTTAATTGACCTACATTGACACTAACTCGGTTAATATTATAATACATTGTATGGCTTTGAGTCTAAATTTTTGGGAACCAACCGCAGCTGTATAACTGTAGGTTTCTTTTATATTTCGAAGGCGTCTTATAAGAAACATCTGAGTGAATGCAGTGAGATCCCATTCAGTCTCCAGAGCAGAAACAGTTTGCTTCTGTCTTCTGAGTGAAGTCTGATGAATCTCTCGTCCGTCCGTCCGTCTTCAGGTCAGGGCTCAGGTCTACATCAGAAGACAGGTCATGAACTGCCCTCTAGTGGAGGTCCTCCTTCCACCAAACTCAGCTAAAGCCCTGCTCCAGACTCAGTTTCTGCCATCGGTGTCTCCACCAGAGAGATGGAAACTGGCTACACGGGACAGAGTTAGCATCGTGCTTCTGATGCTAACCGTGAAGAACACAGCGCTGTACGACGGGACAGAGCGGCCTGCTAATGTGCTAAAATTGTAAAACCATAGGAAGCGGCTGCTAGCATATGCTAGCAACCAGCAGACACACACATACACACCCTAATAGATGAAACCCACACCCAAAAACACACACACACACTGGCAACAGCATCACCCGTGCCATCCAGGAGGAAACCAATTATCTGTGCTCTCTGGATAACAATGGCTGAGGAACATCTGTGTGCGAGGCCTTACGAGGACCCACACAAGGCCGTCCCCGCGTGCCTGTTTAATTTAAACACGTCAGACGCCCGTACACCGCTGAACGAGGGGCTCGGACCCAACGCTTGGCGTCCGGCGCGTCAACACAGACGCGGGGACAAATGTGGGAGCAGTTGTGCGTTCTGTACTGGTTTGGCGCGGTTGGCCCGGGATGGGTTGGAACGGTTTGGGATCGTTTAGCGGCGCTGAGCAGAGAGTGCAGCCAGCGCACATGTGACGCCCCCGCTGAGGGTCTGTGAAGAACAGCCTGCAGGACACACACACACACACACACACACACACTAAAGATAGATGAAGGATAGATGCACGCTCTCTTTAGACTGGGATATATATACACACACTAATACACTGATAGACAGACAGATGAAGTTTTTGAACAGTAAGATTTTTTTAGTTTTTTTTTTGGGGGGGGGGGGGGGTATAGAAATTAATACTTTTATTTAGCAAAGATGCTTTAAATTGATCAAAAGTGATGATAAAGACATTTCTATTTCAGATGAATGCTGTTCTTATAAACTTTCTATTCATCAAAGAAACCTGAAACAGCTCTGCTGTTTTCAACGTAAACAAGACACACACACACACACACACACACACACACACAGAGACACACACACACACACGTACACTCGCACACACACACACACACACACACAAATATATATATATAAACTTTTTTTTGAGCAGTAAATCATCATATTTTCATGATTTCTGAAGACCATGTGACTCTGAAGACTGGAGGAATGATGCTGAAAATACAGATTTGATCACAGAAATAAATTGCACTTTAACATATAATAACATAAAAACAGCTGTTTTAAATAGTAAAAAATATTTCACAATATTACTGCTTTTGCTGTGTTTCTGATCTAATAAATGCAGCCTTGGTTCAATTCAGTTCAATTCAAGTTTATTTGTATAGCGCTTTTTACAAAATAAATCATTACAAAGCAACTTTACAGAAAATTATGTTTCTACAATATTTAGTAGTAGCTAGTAGTTTGTGCACATTTGACAGGATTTTAGATAAAATAAAAATAATAATAATAATACAAGACGTAGTCAGCTAGACGATGAACTATCAATATTATTAATTAAGTTATTATATGATGCAGTCACACATGTAGCAATATTTGTTAGTTCTGTTGTTGATTCAGGGTTAGCATCATCTGGGGTCCTCTGAGGGTCAGCATCATCTCTTCTCAGGTGTTCTGAATCCAGACTGGAGCTTGTTTAAATCCTAGGCGAAACATAGAAACAAAATACAGACATCATTAGCATAGCTGCTGATCCAACAAAGTAAAATTAGTTTAACCCAAGCTAATGAATAAAAATGCAACTTTGAACAGATGCAACTACACTCACAAATAAAAGATACATTATTCGAATGCTTGGCGAAAGAGATGTGTTTTTAATCTAGATTTAAACAGAGAGAGTGTGTCTGAACCCCGAACATTATCAGGAAGGCTATTCCAGAGTTTGGGAGCCAAATGTGAGAAAGCTCGGTGAGCTGAAGAGACTTCTTTCAAAAACATTTAAAATATTACTTTTTAAAATATTACTAAAAACTTTTTACTAGTAGGATAGATAGATAGATAGATAGATAGATAGATAGATAGATTATTATTTTGATCTTTTCATTGTTATTATTGTTTCTCAACATATATTCCCAGCTCCATAAGAAATTGTTCACAGCTGAATATTGCATAATTGAAACAATGAAATGAAAGATGCACTATTTCTTTTGTCCGTGTCATCAGTAACATCTGACTGCAATGATGAATGTGCACAGAAAGACCAACTCTCATCAGACAGACTTGGTCTAGTCTTCTGTTCAGTGTTTCACCTGTTTACCAGCAGACTAGCAGATTCAGATCCTCGTCAGCTAGCGTTCCTGACTAATTTTGGAGATTTAGCAATTAGAACGATTACAGAGGCGTTTCTGTGGTTTGTTTTTTCTGTAGTCGCATTGTGTGAAGTCTTACTCACTCTGTTTAATTGGCTCTCGCAAAAAAAGTCTGCGTTTGATCAAATTATCCTTGTTCGCACTGAGGCTTGTTAGAAATCCCTTAAAGAAAATCGCCTCCAACTCCACAAGCTGTTGATCTGAGGTGTGAGAGCCGCGCTTATATTAAAACAGAGCCGACTGCTGGTGCTGAACCGAGGATGTGAGGTGGATGGAGAACCTGATTACTCTCTCTCTCTCTCTCTCTCTCTCTCTGTCTTTCTAACTGGCTCCATGTGCGTTCTCCCCTAAAAACATACATAATAGCTCATCACAGTTACCACCTGCAAATTAACCCCAAACTTCATTGGTTTACAAGATGATTCCAGGATCAAGGAAGGTGATAACATCTATTTAAATAAAGGGAATTCAGTTATAACCATGCTTAGAAATATCACTGACATTGCATATGTTATTTCAGTGAGGAATTTACTCATTGAGGATAAAGTAGGCTACTCTGTGCAACTGTCATGTACCAAGTGTCTCCTATCTCACAGGTCTCAGATCATCTGGAGGAATCAGGCTGGATGAGATGTCATCTGTTATCTGCAGTCGCCACCTGCTGGTGCTTCATTAGTTTCCTGAAGACCTCCGAAAATATTCATGCTCCCACACAGTACAACTCATTTTAGATGCATAATAAATACACTATTGAAAAAGTGCCAAATTAATATTTGTATAGTTTTTGAACATGTATCATAACAGATCGATAGATGGACAGACGATCTGTATTTTTGCATATTTTAATGTTAAACGTCATCAGATGTCTTCAAACAAGGTCATAAATGTTTTTATTTTATTTGCTTATCTCTAGTTGGAGTGCACACAAGCTCCACTAGAGGGCACTCCATCATCCATCCTTTGACATTAACCAAAGACTCCATTTCCCATAATCCTTTGCCCCGGACTCTGCACCCATTGCAATCACCTGTATCTCATTACTTCATCAGCCTTCCGCTCTATAAGATGCATTTTAAGAATACTATTCCCATCAACTGGTCAAAATGCACAACACAGCTGTACGCTGCTTGACAGAAGCCTGTGTGCTCTGATATAAACAAGCACGCATGAGAAGAAAGCACATTCACTCTCTGACAGCAGATGGCGCTAAACTGCAGAAAATGCAGCCTGGAAACTCCATAAATATAGCAGCTGTGCTACATTCAAACACATTTAAATAGATTTAAATAGCCATTAGGATTTGTGTATTTGCTATGATGTTCATCACAGCGCCAAATACTTAAGTATAAAATAAGTGTTTAGATTTAATAGGCTATTTATTTTCAAACTTTCTTTTTCTTTCATTTTAATCTGGACGACAACATGCCGTAGATACTGTTGGAAAGTGTTTTGATTTTTTATTGTTAATTCGCACTTTACATTAGGTCTTCATTAGTTCACATTAGTTAATTCATTAGTTAACATAAACTGCCCATGAAAAATTCATCTGAACAGTCATTAATCTAAGGTATTATGATATTTAATAACACGTTGTTAAAAACGCAAATGTGTTATTTAATATGATGACGAACAAAGACTGTATTTTTTAACAAAGCTTAATAACTTCTGTAGCAAATGTAGCTGTTGCTCATTGTGAATGCTAATGGTTAACTAATTAGGTATTTTTGTAAAGTGATACCCATGTGTCTTTATAGTTATTTTGCGCTTTAATCCCTCTGAAACATTTAACTTTATATATCTTCCTGTATTGCTTTATTGTATTTAAATGTTCAGTTATTTTTGTAATAAGAAAAAAGTACCGTGATAATACCGTATACCGCGATAAAAGCATGAGTAATTAATCGCAACAGGAAAATTAGATATCGGCAGATCCCTAATAGGCAGTCGGACTTGTTTTCTGCACTGTGAAGGCAACGCAATTTAGTTTAAAAGGAATTGAGCTTAACTCAATATATAAAAATATAAATTGTATCAATCTTATTTGTCAGAAGTTAGCCGAGGCGTAACATTGAGTGTTCATATGCATGCATTGCTGCTTCAGGCAATTTGCTGTTGGATGTATCTTCTTTTTTATGGCATCTTTATTTATATAACTTTATATGCGGTTTCTCAAGCTCCTCTCGGCATCTCTCTTATCTCTTGTGTGCTTCTCATATTCGTCATGTTTTTCTTCCTCTCAGATGGTATTGGATGATCACAGCTGGTTCAGTTCACCCTAGATCTGACCTGATGTGCAACAGGAATAGGTGAGTGTGTGTGTGTGTGTGTGTGTTTGCTGTCTTTAAACAGAGAGTTACGAAGACATATGTGTGCTTCATATCGTATATATGACTGTGTCCATGGCAGACTGAAGTGTGTATTTTTTTATTTAGGTGTGAGGATGTAGCAATCGAGGATGTAAAAAGTTCATTCTGTACTGCTGTTGTGAGGTTTAAGTTGAGGTGAAGCGGAAAAAGCACCAGATCTTTCCCTCTTTAACACTCTTCGTGTCAGATGTGTTTGATATTGAAGGTTGCACTAAACACCCCAAGCTACAAAAGTAGAGGTGTGAAGCTTCACTTGCCTCACGATTTGATTCAGTTCCAATTCAGAAGATAATGATTTGGTTCTAAAATGATTCTTGATGAATGCATCATGTCCTCCAATTATTTTATTAATGTGTTTGCGTGAATCGTAACTCGTGCAATAATCCGCTGAATTGTGTATTGCATTGAGTTGTTTTTAAGGTTATATCGTGTTTCTTTTTTTTAATTAATCAAGCATTTCTTGCTCTTTGTGCTCTCATTCATTCATGCATGCTATTCTTATGTTCATGAAAACCAGAATGTGGCCAACTATTGGCTTGAAAAGTGTGCTTTTCTTCTTCTTCTACCATGTCTACAAAACGACGAACATGAAATATAAGTGCTTTGCTTCTGAAGGAGTGACTTTTTTTGCGTTAATATTTGATAAGAGTACTCAATTTACAATCAGTACAGCATATACTGTACATGGTATTTAATTATGTATTTAAATAATGAGTTATTTTGTTTTAATGCATGCATACTCGTTCTTATCAATAATTTCACAAAGGGTTTGCTTAATGTGATGGCTTTGCAACAGGCTGACTTTAAACTCAAACTTTAATTAAGGCTACAAAACACTTTTCGATAGATGCTCATTTTTGTGTATTTAGTTTGTTTTGGTGTCTTGTTGATGAATAATGCATGCACATGCAGTACGATGTTGTGCATGTTTGAAATGAATTTGCTTTTGCTAAATTCAAATGTGTTTGATTTTGTGAGTTTAGTGAGGATTTTTATTCTCCAGTGCTGTTTACTGCATCTGTGCTTCGCCCTCAGGCCATCCACGATCTAGATGAGTTTGTTTCTTCATCAGGTTTGGAGAAATGTAGCATTGCATCACTTGCTCTGCAGTGAATGGGTGCCGTCAGAATGATGCATTATTCATCCAAACAGCTGATAAATATTATTCAGATGTTAACTGATGCACTGGAGTGCTGTGGAATATTGTGATGTTTTTATCACCTGTTTGGACTCTTATTCTGACGGCACCCATTCACTGCAGAGCATGTGATGCAATGCTATAACCCACTATATAAATATGCATAATGTATGATATATAACTGTTTGATTTGATTAGCTGCTGTCACACATTTTCTCCTCATCAGTTTCTCCTCCGTGTGTTTTCTAGCACTGAATACACATTTCTCTCTCGTCTTTATTTAGTTTCCTTCGTGATCACAGATATCAGATTTCTGCTCTAAAATAGACACATCTGTCAGCACTCATCATCATCTCTCTATTCGTGTTGAATGTTTTTGTGCTGTTTGTTCTTTATCTCTCCCGTTCAGGTCCGTAGCATAACATCTGCTAATATTTTGAGCCGTTTATCTCACACAAACCCTTACTTACTGAACAGAGTCACAGTAAATATGAGGAAACTTCAAGCTTCAGGTCACATTTGCAGTGTATGGGTTGTTCGGTAAAACATAGTCTTTATAGGGAAGGTGCTGTTAGATCCGGATCCAAACAAAGCATTAAAAGTGTGATAGTTTTTCTAAATCCCATCTTGTCTTTCTGTCTGTCAGTAATTGTCAGCTCTCAGCTGAGATGCTTTATTTATATTGTGCCTGAAACACAAAACCAAGCATTTTAGTGCACCTTGGTTTACTCGAAAAGTCAGTTGTTGC